>NC_135983.1:1846334-1886334 GCF_053455715.1 Rhinoraja longicauda | reverse complement strand
GTTAGCACAGAGGAGCTCTATCAAAATGGGGTAGGAAAATAACTGCAGATGCTGGTACAAATCGAAGGTATCACAAAATGCTGGAGTAATTCAGCAGGTCAGGCAGCATCTCAGGGGAGAAGGAATGGGTAACGTTTCGGGTCGAGACCCTTCTTCAGGAGCTCTATCAAAATGGGGGTCGCTTGAAGGATGCGGGGACATCTTGCAGTCAAGTCAAGTCAAGTCAATTTTATTTGTATAGCACATTTAAAAACAACCCACGTTGACCAAAGTGCTGTACATCTGATTAGGAAAAAAAAATGAAACATACAGTGGCAGTGGCTGAAGCCATGGTGAACAGACAGTGGGTTACAAGGAACTCCCATGTGGCTGATTTACGAAGAAAGACACAAAGTAACTCCAGCACTTGGTGTCTTTTTTTGAACACAAACGGAGACTATGTTTGGAACTCAGGGAAGTAGAGTATTCCTCAGTCCTCCACAGGATCCATCCAAGGATTGGGAGTGGAGGTCCAATGTCCAGCTCTAGTCACAGCAACCCCATTCACAACTCTCCTACAATGTCTTCATGAGTTGTAAAAAACTGCACGCATGTACACACATGGACACACACACGCACACAGACACACACAAACACAGACAAAGAAACACACACACGGGTGGCAAGGTGGCACAGCGGTAGAGTTGCTGCTTTACAGTGCTAGAGCCCCGGGTTCGATCCTGACTACGGGTGCTGTCTGTAGAAGTTTATACGTTCTCCCCATGACCTGCATGGGTTTTTCCAGGATTTCCGGTTTCCTCCCACACTCCAAAGACATACAGGTTTGTAGGTTAATTGGCTTGGTATAAATGTAAATTGTCCCTAGTGTGTGCAGGATAGTGTTAGTGTGCGGGTATCGCTGGTCAGCGCGCAATCGGTGGGCCGAAGGACCTGTTTCCGCGCTCTATCTCTAAGCTAAACTAAACTAAATTAAACTAAATGGCAGACGAGTTGAACCGGTACTTTGGATCTGCCTTCACTAAAGAAGATACAGAATACAGATTACAGAGCTTTATTGTCATTTGATACCGAGATACCGAACGAGATTACATTTCCAGCAGTCACAGAACACAACAAGAAAGAAAAGAACACAAGACACACGACCCCAACACAAACATCCATCACAGTGACTCCAAACACCCCCTCACTGTGATGGAGGCAACAAAACTTCCACTCTCTTCCCCCATGCCCCTCCCACAGACAGACAGCTCGACCCCTACCGAGGCGACCGACCCGCACAGCACCCGCAAGGGGATGGAAGTCCCCGCGGCCGAGCCGCACAGGGCGCTGAAACGTCCCGCGGCCGAGCCGCACCGGGCGCTGAAACGTCCCGCGGCCGTACCAGGCGCTGTTAAGTCCCGCAGCTACGCCGGGCGATGGAAGGCCCCGCGGCCGAGCCGCGCCGGGCGATGTTAGGTCCCACAGCCGAGCCGGGCGATGGAAGTCCCCGCGGCCGAGCCGCACCGGGCGCTGAAACGTCCCGCGGCCGTACCGGGCGATGGAAGGCCCCGCGGCCGGGCCGCGCCGCGCCGGCGATGTTAAGTCCAGCGGCCGAGCCGCGCCGGTCGATGGAAGGCCCCGCGGCCGAGCCGCGCCCCGAGGAAGAGACCTAAAAAAAGAAAGGTTTCCCCCACCCCCCCCACCCCACCCCACCCAACCCCCCCCACACCCCCCACACATACACAGCCAAAAACAAAAACAAAAACCATCCCAACACCAACACACAAACAGCCGTTAGGTGCCGCCACACGTGATACAAACAATCTCCCAGATGTTCTAGTGGCCAGAGATCCTAGGGTGACGGAGGAACTGAAGGAAATTCACATTAAGCAGGAAATAGTGTTGGGTAGACTAATGGGACTGAAGGCTGCTAAATACCCAGGGCCTGATGGTCTGCATCCCATGGTACTTAAGGAGGTGGCTCTAGAAATTGTGGACGCATTGGTGATCATTTTCCAATGTTCTATAGATTCAGGATCAGTTCCTGTGGATTGGAGGGTAGCTAATGTTATCCCACTTTTTAAGAAAGGAGGGAGAGAGAAAATGGGAAATTATAGACCAGTTAGTCTGACATCAGTGGTGGGGAAGATGCTGGAATCAATTATAAAAGACGAAATTGCGGAGCATTTGGATAGCAGTAACAGAATCGTTCCGAGTCAGCATGGATTTACGAAGGGGAAATCATACTTGACTAATCTTCTGGAATTCTTTGAGGATGTAACTAGGAAAATTGACAGGGGAGAGTCAGTGGATGTGGTGTACCTCGACTTTCAGAAAGCCTTCGACAATGTCCCACATAGGAGATTGGTTGGCAAAATTAGAGCACATGGTATTGGGGGTAGGGTACTGACATGGATAGAAAATTGGTTGACAGACAGAAAGCAAAGAGTGGGGATAAATGAGTCCCTTTCAGAATGGCAGGCAGTGACTAGTGGGATACCGCAAGGCTCGGTGCTGGGACCCCAGCTATTTACAATATACATTAATGACTTGGATGAAGGGATTAAAAGTACCATTAGCAAATTTGCAGATGATACAAAGCTGGGTGGCAGTGTGAACTGTGAGGAAGATGCTATGAGGTTGCAGGGTGACTTGGACAGGTTGTGTGAGTGGGCGGATGCATGGCAGATGCAATTTAATGTGGATAAGTGTGAGGTTATCCACTTTGGTGGTAAGAATAGGAAAGCAGATTATTATCTGAATGGTGTCAAGTTAGGAAAAGGGGACGTACAACGAGATCTGGGTGTCCTAGTGCATCAGTCACTGAAAGGAAGCATGCAGGTGCAGCAGGCAGTGAAGAAAGACAATGGAATGTTGGCCTTCATAACAAGAGCAGTTGAGTATAGGAGCAAAGAGGTCCTTCTGCAGTTGTACATGGCCCTAGTGAGACCACACCTGGAGTACTGTGTGCAGTTTTGGTCTCCAAATTTGAGGAAGGATATTCTTGCTATTGAGGGCGTGCAACGTAGGTTCACTAGGTTAATTCCCGGAATGGCGGGACTGTCGTATGTTGAAAGACTGGAGCGACTAGGCTTGTATACACTGGAATTTAGAAGGATGAGACATACAAGATTATTAAGGGGTTGGACATGTTAAAGGCAGGAAACATGTACCCAATGTTGGGGGAGTCCAGAACCAGGGGCTACAGTTCAAGAATAAGGGGTAGGCCATTAAGATGGAGATGAAGAAAAACTTTTTCAGTCAGAGAGTTGTAAATCTGTGGAATTCTCTGCTTCAGAAGGCAGTGGAGGCCAATTCTCTGAATGCATTCAAGAGAGAGCTAGATAGAGCTCTTAAGGATAGCAGAGTCAGGGGTATGGGGAGAAGGCAGGAACGGGGTACTGATTGAGAATGATCAGCCATGATCACATTGAATGGCGGTGCTGGCTCGAAGGGCCGAATGGCCTCCTCCTGTCTATTGTCTATTGTCACACATAGAACTATACTGTAGACGCTTGAAAATCCTCAAATTGCGTTTAGCCTCACTCTGACAATGGAGGAGGCCCAGGACAGAAAGGTTAGTGTGGGAATGGGAAGGGGAATTAAGGTGTTTGACAACCGGGAGATCAGGTAGGTCCAAGAGTCCACAACGGATACAGTAGATGAGGTTGGAGGTGGTGCAAGTGAACCTCTGCCTCACCTGAAAGGACTGTCGGGGTCCCTGGACGGAGTCAAGGGAGGAGGTATAGGGACAGGTGTTGCATCCTCTGCTGTTGCAGGGGAAGGTACCTGGGGAGGGGATGGTTTGGGTGGGAAGGGTCAGAGTTGAGGGAGGAGGTAGAGAAACAGGGCCAGAGTTGCTGTCCAGGGACCCCAACAGTCCTTTATAAAATACTGATCAGCAGTGGGGAAGATGTCAGGGATTCTACTGTAAAGATACAACAAGGCAATTGGCTTCCTTCTGATTCTCATTACCTCTCGTTGCCAACTCAGACTACAGCCTGCAAATCACAAGAGGAAGAACATGGCTTGGTACAATACGTAACAAAGAGCCTTCTCACCAAAGGATAGATCTAGGTTTCATGCACCATTAGCTCCTCACTGCCTGCTAAACGGTAATTGATGCAATTTTCATTCCATTTAAATTCTTTAAATGAATTAGTATTTACAATGTTTAAGTGACGTAAGATGCAGCAAATCAGCCTCATGAAGTGACTGCCATTTAAAAACAACATGCTTGATCTTTTTGCCTCAGGATAAGAGCTACTTTTTTCTCGACCATTGCCTTACTTCTTCTCAAGCTCATCAGACGATGTAGAAACAAGGAACTGCAGATGCTGGTTTATACCAAAGCTCAGTGCTTGAGCAACTCAGCAGGTCAGACAGGGCAGAGAGGTAGAGTTGCTGCCTCACAGCGCCAGAGACCCGGGTTCAATCCTGACCATGGGTGCTGTCTGTACGGAGTTTGTACGTTCTCCCCGTGACCTGCGTGGGTTTTCTCCAGGGATCTCCAGTTTCCTCCCACACTCCAAAGACGTATAGGTTTGGAGGTTAATTGACTTGGTATAAATGTACATTGCCCCTAGTGTATGTCGGATAGTGTTAGTGTGCGGGGATCGTGGCTGTGGCCGCACTACCTCAGCATTATCAGGGGTGTGAGAGGGTCATAGATAGGAGCTATAGATAAAAATTCCATTCTCCCATCGGGCAAAAGGTATTGAGGTGTGAAAACGCACACCTCCAGATTCAGGGACAGTTTCTTCCCAACTGTTATCAAGCAACTGAACCATTCTCTCACCAACTAGAGAACAGTCCTGAACTATTATCTACCCCATTAAAGACCCTCGAACTATCTTTGATCGGACTTTACTGGCTTTATCTTGCACTAAACATTATTCATGTTATTCTCTTTATGATGTAACTGTACACTGTGGTGGCTGGATTGTAATCATGTATTGTCTTTCCACTGACTGGTTAGCACAGCACAAAGGTTTTTCACTGTACCTCAGTACACGTGACAATAGACTAAACTCCACAGTGAGGTGGTCATGTCTAAAGTCGGGGCAGAAAGTCAATGGGTGACCACCAGGAAAGGGAGTAGACAGAGAATGCAGGAATTCCCTGTGGTTATTCCCTTTCAAAACAACTATACCCCCTTTGGATACTGTTTGGGGGTTAGGGTGGGGGTGGGGGTGGGGGTGGAGGAGGACCAGTCAGGGGAGAGCAACAGCAGCAGCAGTCATGTCTGTGGTGCCAAGCCTGGCTCTGAGGCTCAGTGGGGAAGGTGAAGTCAGGCAGAGCCACAGTGATGGGGACTTGTTAGTTAGGGGCACAGACAGGAGATTGTGTGGCAGCAAACAAGACTCCAGGATGGTGTGTTGCCTCCCTGGTGCCAGGGTTCAGGGGGTCTCGGAGCGGCTGCACGACATTCTCAATGGGGACGGGGAGCAGCCAGAGGTCTTTGTGCACTTTAGCACAAAAGACCTGGGTAGGAAAAGGGATGAGATCTTGCAGAGTGAAGACAGGGAGTTGGGCAAAAGGTGAAAAAGCAGGACCTCCAGGGTGGTGATTTCTGCATTGTTGCCGAGTGAGGGGAGGACAGGAGGATAAGACAGATGTATGCATGGCTCACGAGTTGGTGCAGGGGGCAGGGATTCAGATTTTTCTTACTTTAACCTATGCCTCATGTTTGAGATGGCCCATTATGAGGAAAAGTTCCCCACTATCCACCCTATTTAGACCTCTCATAACCCTGTACATCTCCATTAGGGCCCCTTTCAGACTCCCCCGCTCCTTGGAAAACAAGCCAAGAACCTTCCATTGCAGCCAACATCCTGGTAAATCTCCTCTGTGCACAAATTACAATTTTACTGAAGCTAATTAATCTACAATCCCGGACGTCTTTGGAGTGCGGGAGGAAACCGCAGCACCTGGAGAAAACCCGGGTCCTGGAGAGAACGTACAAACCTCGTACAAACAGCGCCTGCCGTCAGGATCGAACCCAGTCTCTGACACGTTAAGGCAGAAACTCTACCGCTGTGCCACCGTGCCGCCCAAAACTAAATAAACTAAACTAAATTTGGAGTTTAGTTTGAAAAAAATACTAACCAAGTTACTCATCAGTAATGCGGGCTGATTTTTCCTGAAGAGGCAATGTAATATTTACCCATTAGGAAACAGTCTTCATTGCACAAACAAATTCATTTTATGCTGGAGTAATTTGAACATTAAAAAGTGCAATTATCTAATGATACCTAGATGGAAACAAATTAATTTTTCTATTTTTAATGACAATCTGAAATGTATTACTAAATTATATTTTTGTGACACAAGTGGAATTTATCATTTATAGAGTAGCATTCAATACCTCGGTCTGTACAAACACAGTGAGTGCAGTTTGTTGAATTGTCGTCACTGCTGGAGGAAGATTTGCACGTAGCAAACTCCGACCATGAAGAGATTACATGATCAGTGTAACTAAGGGATGAATTTTGCTTGTCTTTAAAACTGTGCTCTTGGACATTATGTAGAAACAAAGAAGTGCAGATATTGGTTTGGTAGTTTCAGTCTGAAGAAGGGTCCCTGAAATGTCACCCATCCCTGCTGCCTGACCTGCTGAGTTACTCCAGCACTTTGTCTCTGTCGATAGGACCTTATGTCGACCCAAGGAAGTGGATCGGGTCCCATCCAAACAGCAGCTCCTCTAACAGTGCAGCACTCCCTCAGTGTGGCAATGTAGGGTCAGTATGGATTCTCACACTCAAATCTCAGGTGTAGGTAATGAACGGACACGGACTGGCACGGACTCATTGTGCTGAAGGGCATTGTTTCCACCCTGTATCTCTAAACGAAACTAAATTAAATTAAACTCAGAGTCCTGATCTGAAATGTCACCTATCCATATTCTCCAGAGATGCTGCCTGACCCTCTGAGCTACTCCAGTACTCTGTGTCTTTTTTTTGTAAACAGGCATCTACGGTTCCTTGTCCCCAGCCTGCTGAAGTTATCATCAGTCTCACAGAGATCCCTCTTCCACAACTGTAGTAATGCTTGGTAAGGCCATCGCACAATGCTTGAAGCATCAAAGCTGATAAGAGAACGTGAGATAAATTAGGGAGCAGGGAAGTGACTGCAGATGTTGGAATCTGAAGCAAAAACCGAGAGAAATCTCTTTTTCATCTTTTTATTCTCTATAATATGATGACCTGAACTGTACACTGTTCTCCATGTGGTCTATCAATCATTCAATACAAGTTTGCAATATATTTTCTATTTTGTAATTCTTTCACTCCAGAATTAAATGCAGGAGCTTTCTTATAATTGTATTGACATATATTGCTCTCCTTTTGGTGGTCTGTGTCATTTGTACTCCTAAACTACTTTGATTCATTGTTATTACTTTCCAGTAATGTGCATCCTGTGTATTTTTCACTTCAATATGTACCATCTTTGTTGAAATTCATTTGCCAATTATATGTTGTTTTATTCGTCTCTTTTTGTGGCAATTCTCCTAGGTAGAGATCAACTCCCCACTCAGTCCATCATTGTACATTACTGTTATAGAATAGACACAACAATCCTATTTGTATAATGATCATTCAACACAATTCACATCAAAGTGAGTAATGCAGTAGTCTAGCATTGAGACGCTTGCACTAATGATCCAGAGGCAAGAGTTTAAATTCCACCAAGTAACAAGGGAATCCTAAAAACATTTCAAAAGCCAGAGGCTATTCAGCCCATCGTGTCTGTTGGTTGAAAACCAACCCTATTTCTACCTTCCAACACGGTCTGTAGATCTGCAGACCACAGGCTTAGTTTAGTTTAGTTTAGTTTGGAGATAAAGTGCTGAAACAGGCCCTTCGGCCCATTGAGTTTGCACTGACCAGTGATCCTACACACACTAGGGACAATTTAAATTTTACACCAAGCCAATTAACCCACAAATCTGTACATCTATGGAGTGTGGGAGGACACCAAAGATCTCGGAGAAAACCCAAGCGGGTCACGGGGAGAACGTACAAACGCCGTACAGACAGAGCCCGTAGTTAGGATCGAACCCGGGTCTTTGGCGCTGTATGGCAGTAATTCTATCGCTGCACCACCGTGCTGCCCCAAGTCTTGAAGTGTACAACCGTATAAACTTTTTGTTTCAACCACCCTTTAATGCATTGAGGTCCGTTCATCTAACACCCTCTGGGTGAAGTTCTAATTTCCAACTAATCTGTTTTACTAATTACATTAAATCTGAGCCCACTGTGTTTTGGCAACTCTGTTAATGGCCATGGGCTCTGTTTGCTCTCACTATGCTGCTCATTATTGTAAAGTGGTGATCGACAATATTTCTGTCGGGAGATTGGTAGAAAAGTTCTATTGTTTCCCTTTATCCTTCAGAGAAGGAACACTGACGATTCTACCCATTCCACCTGCAGATGACTCCAGACCCACCATTGCAGTTTTGTTTAGGAAGGAACTGCAGAAGCTGGTTTGTACCAAATATAGACACAAAATGCTGGAGTAACAGGCAGCATCTCTGGTGAGAAGGAATGGGTGACGTTTCGAATCGAGACCCTTCTTTAGACTGAGAGTCAGGGGAGAGGGATATGGATGGGTAAGGTGTGAAAACAAGAGATCAAAGGGGATGAATTTCAAGGAAAATGTAGAATGGATCATTTTTAGCTGTGGGGATGGTGGTAATGAGGCATACAATGAGTTTAGTATCTGTCATGCCCTCTGGAATATCCCAGCAAGCCTGTCAGATTCAGGTCAATTAGGGGTGGACAATATAGGTATTGCCTCAGTGCAATGCCCTCTGTCTCCCAACCATTAAAATATATCTTCCCCAGGGTGGAAATGTCCAACACTAGAGGATATAGCTAATGGTGAGATGAGAATATGCAGGTCGTTTTCATACACAGAGAGTGGTGGGGGCCTGGAACGCATTGCCAGGGGTGGTGGTGCAGACAGATATGATAGTGGTGTTTAAGAGGCTTTTAGAGAGGCACGTGGAAGTGCAGGGAATAGAAGGAGATGGATCCTGTTCAGGCAGATGAGATTAGTTTAACTTGGCATCTTGCACGGCGGCAACATTCTGGGTCCTAGAAACATAGAAACATAGAAAATTGGTGCATTCGAGCCAGCACCGCCATTCATTGTGATCATGGCTGATCGTCCACAATCAATAACCCATGCCTGCCTTCTCCCCATAATCCCTTGATTCCACTAGCCCCTAGTGCTCTACCTAACTCTCTTAGATCCATCCAGTGATTTGGCCTCTGTGGCAGAGAATTCCACAAATTCACAACTCTCTGGGTGAAAAAGTTCCTTCTCACTTCCGTTTTAAATGGCCTCCCCTTTATTCTAAGACTGTGGCCCCTGGTTCTGGACTCACCCAACATTGGGAACATTTTTCCTGCATCTAGCTTGTCCAGTCCTTTTATAATTTTATACGTTTCTATAAGATCCCTTCTCATCCTTCTAAACTCCAGTGAATACAAGCCTAGTCTTTTCAATCTTTTCCTCATATGACAGTCCCGCCATCCCAGGGATCAATCTCGTGAACCTACGTTGCACTGCCTCAATTACAAGGATGTCCTTCCTCAAATTAGGAGACCAAAACTGTACACAATACTCCAGATGTGGTCTTACCAGGGCCCTATACAATTGCAGAAGAACCTCTTTACTCCTATACTGAAATCCTCTCGTTATGAAGGCCAACATGCCATTAGCTTTCTTCATTCCATGCCAACTTTCATTGACCGGTGTACATGGACACCCATGTCTCGTTGCACTTCCCTATTACCTAACCTAACACCATTGAGATAATAATCTGCCTCCTTGTTTTTGCCGCCAAAGTGGATAACCTCACATTTATCTACATTATACTGCATCTGCCACACATCTGCCCACTCACTCAACCTGTGCTGTACTGTTCTATGTTCTATGTTCCATATATAAAAATAAAATGAGGGACTGATAGAGCCAGAGGTAAACAAATGTATGTGGCACATAAAAAATAGAAAGACCATCTTTGAAGATTTGAAAGAAATGCTCATTGTTTGAAGGAAGGGCATTGGAGGTGTGAAGATTAGCATCCATCTCAGCCACTAGGAAATGGAGCACAGATTGTTCTGACTTTTCAACCTTTTGGTTACATTCCTCACACAACCATATGGATGAAGGTCCCTATCAAGTGAGAACAATATGAATAAGGACCTGTTAAACAAATTTTTTTTTTTTAAAGACAAAGTGCTGGCGTAACAGCAGGTCAGGCAACATCTCTGGAGAGAGGAGAACCTCTTCAAAGTAGGCCGACCTTGAGAAGATCTCGCAGTAAAAAGGAACTGCAGATGCTGGCTTACAAAAAAAACTCACAAACTGCTCTCCTCTCTGCAGAGATGCTGCCTGACCCGCTGAGTTAATCCAGCACTTTGTGTCTTTTATTTGTGAAGAAATCTGCAGTTCCTTGTGTGTAAATTATTTTTTAACTTGACATTAAATAAAATTGGAACAGATTGATGCGTCTTATAATGAAAACTCAGAGTACATTGTACAATCGAACCACGGGGAAAGAAAATTGTGGTGCTGTAGAAGAGAATATAAACTTTGAACAGGCAGCTCATGTGAAGTGATTTAATTCACATTGCTATAGTAACAGGTATGTCTTGATGGAAGACTAGTACTTGACAGCTACGCAGAAGGAGGGTTATTAGTTTTAGGTAGGATACATATGGGTGGAGTCGCTCCTTATCCCTGTTTGCCTCCGGCACTTTGTATTGATTTGTTTTTAGAATGCATTTGAGATTTCATGGAAGAGGGAGAAAGTAAAAAAGAATTGAAACTGCAAGACAGATGCTGAACCAAGGTTAATTTCCTGGACTGTTTTCACATCTTAATTAGTCATTGCTGGGTTTTTTTCCGCTACTGCAACCCTTATTCTAAAAATAGTTTGGAGTGATTATAATTAATGCGGGCATGGTGAATAGATTTTCAATGTTATTACAAAATAACCAAGGCATGATCAAAAGAGACCGCAATAATTGTTCTCAGAAGAGTGAGAAGCAATGATTAATGAGCAAACAATCCTACCATGACCCATGAAGCAAGGAGAGGTTCCACACTGAGGGGTCGGTGTGCCGCCCTGGGCTAGCAGTAGCTGCCACTAAGATTTACTCTGTTCATTGGGGTAAGTGCCCTTTGAAGCCATGCGTGGCTGAGGGATCAGAGGTGTATACATCAGTGCTAAAATTAGCTGCAACTTTGATGGGGTAATTTAATAATGAACACAACCTGCTGCCTTCATCTGATCGTGGGAATCGACCATGTAGTAAATACGGCGTTGTCTTTGGCAAACAGTATTGTTATTCTCCCTTTCCAGTCACCCTGCAAGGTGCATGCAAATGCCTTCATTCATTCTCCACCACAATGGCTGTGAGTAGCTTGTCACAGGTAGATTGAAAAATATCCAACTCCACCTGAAGCGAAAACAGATTCGAGATTTTTCATAAATAATAAATGCCGCCTTAGCCGCCTGGACTAGTGCATCATGTTGCTCAGTCTATGCTGTTCCATATTCAGGCCACCCATTAATGTAACTCACTAACTGCAAAAAAAAGACAGAATCATCCTCAGAATGGGATAGATCCTGAAACGACTTTAAATACACATTCCGAGGGTTGATGGTAAATAGTTATAGTTGAAAGTAAAATTGTGATTCATATTTTTGTATACAATCTATTTCCCCAAGTGTTTCATGGCCAATTAATAACCTAAATAATCCACTGCTGTTCGGTAGGGAATTCAGAGTTTCAATGTCACACAGCACAGAAACAGGCCCTTCAGCCCCACTGGTCACTGCCGTATATTTATATTTTCTGTGTGTGCGTGTATATGTATATATATATATATATATATATATATATATATGTGTGTGTGTGTGTGTGTGTGTGTGTGTGTATATATAAGTATGTGTGTGTGTGCGCGTCTGTGTATGTGTGTAAGTGTGTGTGTGTGTGTGTGTGTGTGTGTGTGTGTGTGTGTGTGTGTGTGTGTGTGTAGAAGGATCTCCTGTGGCGTTCTGTGCTGCATCTTGGTGGGACCAGTCTGTTGCTGAAGGTGCTCCTCAGGTTGACCTGTGTGTCATGGAGGGGGTGAGCTGTATTGTCCAGAATGCTCCACAGTTTGAGGAGCATCCTCCCCTCCAAGATCACCTCCCATGAACCCAACTCCACCCCCAGGATGGAGCCAGCCTTCCTGATGAGTTTATTGATCCTATTGGTGTCCTCGGCCAAAGTGCTCTGTAGGGAATGAATACTTTTGAAGAGTACTGTCCAATATAGGTTAAAGAATAAATATTAGTCAGGTGTTTTGGAGAACTCTCTAATCTTCAAGAAACCGAATGTTGGGAAGTTTTATGTTCATGGGTGACGACCAGTTTTAATGTCTTCTCTGTAAGGTAACACCTTTGATAGACATTATATTGAACAGAAGTGTCAGCCACATCTAAGGGGCAGAGTTTTGCTCATGACCTTCTGACTTCAGAGTTGAGAGGTCACTCCAAAGTCAAGAATGAAATCTCGAAACTCCAAACAATAAAAGAGAAACGTGTCCCGATCTTCTATTGTGTTCACAGACAAAAACAGTTTCTTGCTCAGGATCTGGATCAGAACTTGCAACTTCAGACCTTCTCACTACTCCAGCTTTAACAGAGACCTACACGGTGATATCTTGGCGTCCACTAAAACAACAAGCCAAAGGGCCATATAATAGAAGAGAAAACTCCCAAATCTGCTGGGAATCCTCAGCAGAGATAGAAAAGGTGGCAGGGAGAGGGTGGAGGAACTGGCTTACTCATCGAAGACAGAAAGCCATGGTGGAAGGATGTTATTCTGTGACCAGTGGAGTTACATAGAAACATAGAAACATAGAAACATAGAAAATAAGTGCAAGAGTAGGCCATTTGGCCCTTCGAGCCAGCAATAGGGAATATCCATTCAATATGATCATGGCTGATCATCCAAAATCAGTACCGCGTTCCTGCTTTCTCCCCATATCCCCTGATTCCGTTAGCCTTGAGCTAAACATAACTCTCTCCTGAACACAGTTCTGCAGGAATCTGTGCAGGGACCTCTGTTGTTTGTGATATACATAAATGACTTGGATGAAAATGAAAAAATAAAATGACAAAGTGCTGGAGTAACTCAGCGGGTCAGGCAGCATCTCTGGAGAACATGGATAGATGACGTTTCACAGAGTGCTGGAGTTACTCAGTGGGCCAGGCAGCATCTGTGGAGAACATGGATAGGTGACGTTTCACAGAGTGCTCGAGTAACTCAGCGGGCCAGGCAGCATCGCTGCAGCACATGTATAGGTGACGTTTCAGGTCGAGACCCTTCTACAGACTCACATAAATGTAGATGGGTTGGTGAGTAACTTTGCAGACACCACCAAAATTGGTGGAGTTTCAGACAGTAAGGAAAGCTTTCAAATATATAGTGGGATATAGATTAGCTACTGAAATGTGAGGAGAAATGGCTGAAGGAGTTTAATCCAAGCAAATGTGAGGCATTGAAATTTTGGAGGTTAAATGTCAAGGAAATATATACAATTAATGGCGATTAACAGCATTGATGCACAGTGCCCTGAAAGTGGCAGCGCAGGTAGAGAATGTGTATAGTATACGTAACTTCATTGCTAGAGGTATTGAGGGGATCTTATCGAAACATATAAGATTATTAAGGGGTTGGACACGTTAGAGGCAGGAAACATGTTCCCAATGTTGGGGGAGTCCAGAACCTGGGGCCACAGTTTAAGAATAAGGGATAGGCCATTTAGAACGGAGATGAGGAAAAATGTTTTCACTCAGAGAGTTGTAAATCTGTGGAATTCTCTGCCTCAGAAGGCAGTGGAGGCCAATTCTCTGAATGCATTCAAGAGAGAGCTAGAGAGAGCTCTTAAGGATAGCAGAGTCAGGGGGTATAGGGAGAAGGCAGGAACGGGGTACTGATTGAGAATGATCAGCCATGATCACATTGAATGGCGGTGCTGGCTCGAAGGGCCTATTGTCTATTGAGTATAAGAGTCAGGAAGTCATAATGCAGCTTTACAGGACATAGGTTTAGGCCGCATTTAGAGTATTGTATGCATGACGTCTCGCCCCATTACAGGCAGGATGCGGAGGCTCATGTAGAGGGTTCAGGGGAGGTTTACCAGAATGCTGCCTGGAATAGAAGGTTTTAGGGTTATAAATAGAGATTGGACAGATTTGGAATGTTTTCTCTGAAGTGTGGGAGGCTGAGGTGAGGCATGGATGTGGTAGACTGTGGGAAAAATGTCCCTGGGATGGAAATATCAAATACTAGAAGGCGAGAGGGTCAAAGTTTAAAAGAGATATTTTTTTCCAAACTAAACTCCAAATTGAGTTGAGTTTATTTAGTTTAGTGTGGCACAGTGGTGCAGCAGTTGAGTTTATTTAGTTTAGCGTGGCACAGTGGTGCAGCAGTTGAGTTTATTTAGTTTAGTGTGGCACAGTGGTGCAGAAGTTGAGTTTATTTAGTTTAGTGTGGCACAGTGGTGCAGCAGTTGAGTTTATTTAGTTTAGCGTGGCACAGTGGTGCAGCAGTTGAGTTGCTGCCTTACAGGACCAGAGACCCGGGTTTGATTCTGACTACGGGTTCTGTCTGTACAGTGTTTGTACGTTCCCTCTGTGACCACATGAGTTTTTTCCGGATGCTCCGGTTTCCTCCCACATTCCAAAGACGTTAATTGGCTTCTGTAAATTGCCCCTAATGTGTACAATACAATACAATAAATACAATATATCTTTATTGTCATTGTACCCAGGGGTACAACGAGATTGGGAATGCGCCTCCCATACGATGCAATAATTTAAGTAATTTAGACAACAGCAACCCAACGAAACGAAACAATTGTAACAGTTTTAGACAGGGTAAAGTGCAAGTTGATCTATGCGTTGTGGCCATCCGGCTCAGCAGGACCGGTTCATAGCAGCTATGGCCCTGGGGATGAAGCTGTTCCTGAGTCTGGAGGTGCGGGCGTAGAAGACCTTGTATCGTCTGCCCGATGGAAGGAGTTCGAACAGACTGTTGCAGGGGTGTGAAGAGTCTTTGTGGATGCTGGTGGCTTTTCTGAGGCATCGTGTGTTGTAGATGCCCTCCAAGTCTGGTAGCTGTGTTCCGATGGCCCTCTGAGCTCTATGGACTACCCGCTGTAGAGCTTTCCTTTCTGCCTCCGTGCAGCTGAGGTACCTCACAGGGATGCGAATGTGGGATAACAAAGAACTGGTGTACAGGTGATCAACGGTCACCAGGGACTCAATGGGCCGAAGCACCTGTTTCCACACTGTGTATCTAAACTAAAACTACAGCATGGAAATGGACCCTTTGGCCCAACTCATCCATACCGACCAAGATGCCCCATCAAACTAGTCCCATTTGCTCGTGTTTGGTGCGTAACTCTCTGAAATGAATAAAACTATGAGAGGTTGAGATAGCAAGGATCTAGTTCTCTTAGCAATGGATAACGTAGACGCTGTATTTATGGTCATCTCCTTAAAACAGTCGAGCAGTACAAACATATAATCCATGATGGGAACAGCTGTAGCAGAGCTCTTTGCAAAATGAATGCTTATGTAATATTAGACATCATAGAACAGAAATTATATAGAATTATGGAGAGAATATAAGGAGAATATAATTGATTATATTTAATGGAAATTGCTGTTTACACAAATGAAAGCAATGAAAAAAGAGGTTAAAGAAATTAAATTACAGATTTGCCACTGGATTTTAAATATATCTCATGCATATAATGAACCATAACAGTGACAGGTCTATGATTTGCTCTCAATCATCTGACTTTATACATTGCATGTTAAACAACGATCTTGCAACACTCAGTAATCTTTGCACAATGCTCTCTCAGATCATTTTCTATCTTTATTTATTGATTATACTTTTGCAGGCATAAAACAGGGAATCATAGAGATAGGAAAAAGCCAATTACTACTTGAAAAATTGCCTCCAAAGCCAAACAAGAAATCAAATCTTTAACATTTATGTGCTCGGTTTGTAGTTGTAAAGAAAAGCATCCCTCAAGGAAGATTCAAAGTTCAATAAAATAATTGAATAGCACACAAAACAACTCCTGGCTCATTCCTGGCAAGCCTTTCTGGCAAAGATCCCGAATACAAATGAGCATAGCTGACATTAGAAATGTGGCCGGAAATATTTTTGTTATACACACATCACAACACATTTCCCATTTCATTATCAGTACCAATCTTCATTGTGAACTGCATGAAGGATAGATAGGGATATATTTTATTTGCTTTTCAGGATCTGGGAGTGCTGACAAAGTCAGAGAGTAATGACTATAGTTTTCTTTTGTTTAGAGATACAGTGTAGAAACAGGCCCTTCGACCCACAATGTCCGCACCGACCAGCAATCCCCGTACACTAGCACTATCCTATACACTAGGGACAATTTACAATTTTTACCAAAGCCCACTAATCTATAAACTTGTACGTCTTTGGAGTGTGGGAGGAAACCGGAGCACCTGGAGAATACCCACACATTCACAAGGAGAATGTGCAAACTTCGTACAGCTAGCACCCGTAATCAGGATGGACCGTGGGTCTCTGGTGCCGTGAGGCAGCAACTCTACTGCTGCTCAACTGTGCAGCTCGAGTCCTTCAAAAAGTTGGGGATGAGCCACAGGTTTAGAGCCGGTGATGATAAAGGATAGGTGGCACGTTCCCATGTCAGGATGTTTGTGATGAAGAGCGGAACTGCAGGCTGCCATGTGCGTTCTCGGTGGAGGAGGCCCTGGGTCTGGGAGGTGCTGTCGGAAGAGCCTAGCCTTGTAACTGCAGTCCATTTGATCATCAGAAGTGCAGGGAATGGATGGGAATGGTGGTAGAGGGGCTCTTGAGGCAAGGGTTCACTGCAGGGAGAAGCCTGAGTTGGCCATGCCTCCTCCATTATAGAGGAGGACTGCGCTGCCGGGACAACTTTGAGATCACCAAAGCTCACTGCACATGCACCCTGATGGTGAAGGACAGGACAGATGGCCCTGGACTTTCTTACTGCTGTAAATAAAATATATCATGTGAGTTCACCCTATCGCGAGTGTCGGTGCGGTCACTGCCATTCCTGGTCACATCATTCCTGGCGCCACAGGGCGCAAAGGAGGTTTGCCAGAATGATGCCCGGATTAGGGGGCATTAGCCACAGGGAGAGGTTGGACAGACTTGGATTATTCTCTCTGGAATGTTGAGTTGCAGTGAGTTCTGATATAAGTTATTACAATTATGAGAGGCATAGATATGATAGACAGTCAGAACATTTTCCACCAGGTTGGATGGAAATATCAAATACTAGAGGGCATAGCTTTAAGGTGAGAGGAGAGAGGTTTAAAGGAGAAGTGTGTCACACGGTTTGTGTTGCACAAAGGTTGGTGAGTGCCTGGAATGTGTTGCTGGGGGGTGGTGGTTGAAGCTGATACATTAGTGGCATTTAAAAAACTTTTGGATAGTCATATCGATATGCAGGGATTGGAGGGACATGAATAATGTGCAGGAAACCTATCCTATCCATGTACCTGTCCAAGTATCTTTTCAATGCTGCTGCAGTACCTGCCTCTACCACCTCCTCTGGCAGCTTATTGGAGCCATGAAGTCGGGGCAGTTAAAGGGAAAGAAGACAAAAAGTTGTGAAGTGGAGAGAAAAACAGATCTGCCTTGCCCGGGAGATATTTCCTCAGTGTACACACTCTTCCCTCCATTTCCTCTGCTACTTAAAACTAAGCTGTTTCCTTTCTTTCCCAATTCTGCCAAAATTATTTTCTCTCTTCCTTTCTCCACAGATGCTGCCTGGATTCACAACATTCCTGATCGTGTAATAGAGTCATAGAGTGATACAGTGTGGAAACAGGCCCTTCAGCCCAACTTGTCCACACCGGCCAACAATGTCCAAGCTAAACTAGTCCCACTTGCCTGTGCTTGGTCCATAACCCTCCAAACCTGTCCTATCCATGTACCTGTACAACTGTTTCTTAAACGATGGGAAAGTCCCAGCCACAACTACCTCCTCTGGCAGCTTGTTCCATACACCCACCACCTTAAATCTTTTCACCTTCACCTTGAACCTATGTCCTCTGGTCCTCGATTCCCCTACTCTGGGCAAGAGACTCTGTGCATCTATCCGATCTATTCCTCTCATGATTTGTACACCTGTATAAGATGAACCCTCATCCTCCTGCGCTCCATGGAATAGAGTCCCAGCCTACTCAACCTCTCCCTATAGCTCACAACCTCTAGTCCTGGCAACATCCTCGTAAATCTTTCTGATCCCTTTCCAGCTTGACAATATCTTTCCTACAACATGGTGCCCAGAACTGAACACAATATTCTAAATGCGGTCTCACCAACATCTTATACAAGTGCAACATGACCTCCCAACTTCTATACTCGATGCTCTGACTGATGAAGGCCAAAGTGCCAAAAGCCTTTTTGACCATCTTATCCACCTGCGACTCAACCTTCAAGGAACTACGCACCTATACTCCCTCTGCTTTACAACACTACCCAGAGGCCGACCATTTACTGTGTAGGTCTTGCCCTTGTTTGACATCCCAAAATGCAACACCTCACACTTCTCTGTATTAAATTCCATCACCCATTCCTCCGCCCACCTGACCAATCGATCCAGATCTTGCTGCATTCGTTCAAAACCATCTTCACTATCGGAAAAACCACTAACTTTCGTATCATCTGCAAACTTGCTATCTTGCCCTGTATGTTCTCATCCAAATCATTGATGTAGATGACAAACAGTAACGGGCCCAGCACTGAACCCTGAGGCACACCACTAGTCACAGGCCTCCAGTCCGAGAAGCAACCTTCCACCATCACCCTCTGCTTCCTTCCATGGAGCCAATTTGCTGTCCATTCAGCTATCTCTCCTTGGATCCCATGTGATCTAACCTTCCAGAGCAGCCTACCATGCGGAACCTTGTCGAAGGCCTTACTGAAGTCCATGTACATAACATCTACAGCTCTGCCCTCATCTACCTTTTTGGTCACGTCTTCAAAAAATCAATCAGATTTGTGAGACACGACCTCCCATGTACAAAACCATGCTGACTATCCCTAATCAGCCCTTGCTCATCCAAGTGCCTATATAACCTATCCCTCAGAATACTCTCGAGTAACTTTCCAACTACAGATGTTAAGCTCACCGGCCTATAGTTCCCAACATTTTCCCTGCAGCCCTTCTTGAAAAGAGGTACAACATTTGCCATCCTCCAGTCTTCCGGCACCTCTCCTGTATTTAAGGACGATTCGTAAATTTCAACTAGGGCTCCCGCAATGTAGCTCTCTAGTTTACCACAATGTCCTCGGATATACCCGATCAGGCCCTGGAGATTTGTCTACCTTCGTACACGACAGTACCTTCAGTACTTCCTCAACGGTAACACTGACTGCTCTCAATACACTTCCATTGACTGCCCCAAGTTCCTCCATCCTTCTGTCTTTCTCCTCAGTAAATACAGAGGAGAAATACTCATTGGGGACCTTGCCCATCTCCTGTGGCTCCACACAGAGGTGACCACTTTGATTCCTGAGAGGTCCCACTCTCTCGTTACCCTTTTCCCCCTGGTGTATTTATAAAATCTTTTGGGATTGTCCTTAATGCTACCTGCCAGAGCTATCTCCTGGCCCCATTTTGCCCTTCTGATCTTTTTTAGTTTACTCCTTAGTTCCTGAAACTCCTCCAGGGATGCACTTGATCCCAGCTGCCTGTACCTGTCCCATGCATCCTACTTGTTTTTGACCAACGCCTCAATTTCCCTCGTCAGCCAAGCCTTACGTTTGCCTGCTTTGCCCCTCACACTAACGGGGACGTACATATCCTGAGCTTTCGTCAGCACACTTTTAAAAACATCCCACTTGGCCGATGTTCCATTCCCCTCAAATAACCTGCTCCAGTCAACTTGAGCGAGACCTTCTCTCATACCCTCAAAGTTGGCCTTGCCCCAGTTGAGCATTTTAACACGTGGACCCTCTCTGTCCCGATCCATAACTACCCAGCGTTGCCCTCTCATGTGTGGGGGCCTCCACATACTGCTTAAGTAAACTCTCCTGAACACTTTTGAGGAATTGCACCCCATCTAAAACCTTCACACTATGATTTTCCCAGTCTATATTGGGAAAGATAAAATCCCCTACAACAACCTTATTTGACCTGCAACTGTCCACAATCTCCCGGCACATTTGTTCTTCTAATTCCCGTTGACTATTCGGGGGTCTGTAGTACACCCTCAACAAGGTGATCATCCCTTGTTTCTCAGCTCCACCCATATAGCCTCACTAGACGAACCTTCCGTGATGTCACCTCTGAACACAGCCGTGACATCCTCCTTAACCAACAGTGCAACCCCCCCCTCCTCTTTTTCCCTCTCCCCTGTCTCTCCTGAAGCTCCTGTACCCCGGAACATTGAGCTGCCAGTCCTGCCCCTCCCTTACCCAGGTTCCAATCATGGCTACAATGTCCCAGTCGCTCGTACCTATCCATGCCCCGAGCACATCTGCCTTACGCGTCAGGCCCCTTGCATTAAAATACGTGCAGTCCAATCATCCTTCCTCGCTCTCTGCCTTTCATCTGCCTATTCTGTCCACTAACTTTTCCCACACCACCCTCCATACCAACTTCCAGCCTCTCACCTGCCTCTGTCCTGCACAATATTCAACCCCCCCCTGCCAATCTAGTTTAAACCCTCCCATGTGGCATTAGTTTAGTTTAGTTTAGTTTAGTTTAGTTTGGAGATACAGCGTGGAAACAGGCCCTTCAGCCCACCGAGTCCGCACCGATCACTGATTCCCGCACATCAACACTAGGGATAATTTACATCTATACCAAGCCAATTAACCTACACACCTGTACATCTCTGGAGTGTGGGAGGAAACTGAAGATCTCAGGGAAAACCCACATGGTCACAGGGAGAACTCCGTACAGACAGCATCCGTAGTCAGGATCGAACCCGGGCCCCTGGCGCTGTAGAGCAGCAACTTTACACTTTACACGCTGTGCCACTGTGCTGCCCATTTCTGATTCTGCATTGTGACATTGAGTTAAACACATCTACAAAAGGAAAGAAAATCTGATATTATTTGAATTGAGTTGCCAGGAGTTGAGGGCTTGAGCTATAGGGAGAGGTTGGGTAGGCTAGGGTTTTATTCCTTAGAGCACAGGAGACCGAGGGGTAATCTTATAGGGGTGTTTAAGATCGTGAGGAAGATAGATAGGGTGAATGCATAGTCTTTTACCCAGTAGAGTGGAATCAAGAACCAGTGGACATAGGTTTAAGGTGAGAGGGAAAAGATTTAATAGGAATGTGATGGGCAACTTTTTCCCATAGAGGGTAATAGGTATATGGAGCCAGCTGCCAAAGGAGGTAGTTGTGGCAGGTACTATAACAACATTTAAAAGAAACTTGGACATGTACATGGATAGGAAAGGTTTAGAGATATGGGCCAAATGTGGGCAAATGGGACTAGTTTAGATGGAGCAAATTGGTTGACATGGACAGTTGGGCCAAAGGGCCTGTTTATGTGCTGTATAATCTTTACAATTTATTCTCCCAGCAACTACAATTACAACTAACATTAACCTCAGATCACAGCTATTCTGAAGGATTAGGCAGGTTTTGACAAAATGACTTCTGAGTTGGCATTTGACAATGTGAAATGAATAATCAAGATTAATGGTGTACATTTTCCTTCACATTCTGGAAGATGGGGGCCAAAGAGTTCTCACAAAAGGAATGAGAACTTGCAGATCCAACGGGGGGAGGGGGAAGCAATGGCCTAGACCTGGCTGGGGCATGACAGGGAGACGTGTAGGAAGGAACTACAGATGCCTGTTTACACCATTGTGGGTGACCTTTCCTTCTCTTAAAAAAAGTATATTATACAGGTTCGAAAGTGAGGTAAATACACACATTTAATGGTCTTCACACTACTTTTATGTCAGATCGGGAGATTTTAGGATTCATTTTATATTGCTCTTCCATTGGAATATATAACATATAACATATAACAACTACAGCATGGAAACAGGCCTGTCCGGCCCTACCAGTCCACGCCGACCATTTTCCCTGACCTAGTCTCATCTACCTGCACTCAGACCATAACCCTCTAATCCCCTCTTATCCATATACCTATCCAATTTACTCTTAAATAATAAAATCGAGCCAGCCTCCACCACTTCCACCGGAAGCCCATTCCATACAGCCACAACCCTCTGAGTAAAGAAGTTCCCCCTCATGTTACCCCTAAACCTTTGTCCCTCAATTCTGAAGCTATGTCCCCTTGTTGGAATCTTCCCCACTCTCAAAGGGAAAAGCCTACCCACGTCAACTCTGTCCGTCCCTCTCAAAATTTTAAAAACCTCTATCAAGTCCCCCCTCAACCTTCTACGCTCCAAAGAATAAAGACCCAACCTGTTCAACCTCTCTCTGTAGCTTAAGTGCTGAAACCCAGGCAACATTCTAGTAAATCTCCTCTGTACCCTCTCCATTTTGTCGACATCCTTCCTATAATTTGGCGACCAGAACTGCACACCATACTCCAGATTCGGCCTCACCAATGCCCTGTACAATTTTAACATTACATCCCAACTTCTATAGTCGATGCTCTGATTTATAAAGGCAAGCATACCAAACGCCTTCTTCACCACCCTATCCACATGAGATTCCACCTTCAGGGAACAATGCACAGTTATTCCCAGATCCCTCTGTTCCACTGCATTCCTCAATTCCCTACCATTTACCCTGTACGTCCTATTTTGATTTGTCCTACCAAAATGCAGCACCTCACACTTATCAGCATTAAACTCCATCTGCCATCTTTCAGCCCACCCTTCCAAAAGACCCAAGTCTCTCTGTAGACTTTGAAAATCTACCTCACTATCAACTACTCCACCTATCTTAGTATCATCTGCATATTTACTAATCCAATTTTCCACACCATCATCCAGATCATTAATGTAAATGACAAACAACAGTGGACCCAACACAGATCCTTGGGGTACTCCACTAGACACTGGCCTCCAACCTGACATACAATTGTCAACCATTACCCTCTGGTATCTCCCATTCAGCCATTGTTGAATCCATCTTGCAACCTCACTATTAATACCCAACGATTTAACCTTCTTAATCAACCTTCCATGTGGAACCTTGTCAAATGCCTTACTGAAGTCCATATAGACAACATCCACAGCCTTGCCCTTATCAATTTCCCTGGTAACCTCTTCAAAAAATTCAAGAAGATTAGTCAAACATGACCTTCCAGGCACAAATCCATGTTGACTGTTTCTAATCAGGCCTTGATTATCCAAATAATTATATATATTGTCCCTAAGTATCTTTTCCATTAATTTTCCCACCACAGACGTCAAACTAATAGGTCTATAATTGCTAGGTTTACTTTTAGAATCTTTTTTAAACAAAGGCACAACATGCGCAATGCGCCAATCTTCCGGCACCATCCCTGTTTCTAATGATGTTTGAAATATTTCCGTCATAGCCCCTGCTATTTCTGCACTAACTTCCCTCAATGTCCTAGGGAATATCCTATCAGGACCTGGAGACTTATCCACTTTTATATTCTTCAAAAGTGTACGTACCTCCTCTTCTTTAATCCTCCTAATTTCCATCACTACTCTACTTGTTTCGCTTACCTCACATAATTCAATATCCTTCTCCTCGGTAAATACCGAAGAAAAGAAATTGTTTAATATCTCCCCCATTTCTTCCGGCTCAGCACATAGCTGTCCACTCTGACTCTCTAATGGACCAATTTTATCCCTCACTATCCTTTTGCTATTGACATATCTGTAGAACCCCTTGGGGTTTACTTTTACATTACTTGCCAAAGCAGCCTCATATCTTTTTTTCGCTTTTCTAATTTCCTTTTTAAGATTCCTTTTACATTCTTTATATTCCTCAAGAACCTCATTTACTCCCTGCCGCTTATATTTATTGTATATCTCCCTCTTTTTCCGAACCAAGTGTCCAATTTCCCTGGAAAACCACGGCTCTTTCAAATTATTATTCTTTCCTTTCCACCGAACAGGGACATAAAGACTCTGTACTCTCAAAATTTCACCTTTAAATATCCTCCATTTCTCTATTATATCCTTTTCATAAAACAACAATTTCCATTTCACTCCTTTTAAATCCTTTCTCATCTCCTCAAAATTAGCCTTTCTCCAATCCAAAATCTCAACCCTTGGTCCAGATTTGACCTTCTCCATAATGATATTGAAACTAATGGCATTATGATCACTAGACCCAAAGTGCTCCTCAACACATACCTCCGTCACCTGACCCATCTCATTTCCTAACAGGAGGTCCAACACTGCCCCTTCTCTGGTAGGCACCTCTACGTATTGCTGCAAAAAACTATCCTGCACACATTTTACAAACTCCAAACCATCCAGCCCTTTAACAGAATGTGATTCCCAGTCTATATACGGAAAATTGAAATCACCCACAATCACCACTCTGTGCTTACTACTAATATCTGCTATCTCCTTACATATTTGCTCTTCCAATTCTCGTTCCCTATTTGGCGGTCTATAATACACCCCTATAAGTGTTGCTAAACCTTTCTCATTTCTGAGTTCCACCCAAACAGCCTCCTTAATCGAGCCTTCTAGTCTGTCCTGCCAAAGCACTGCTGTGATATCCTCCCTGACAAGCAATGCAACACCCCCACCTCTTGCCCCTCCGATTCTATCACATCTGAAACAATGAAATCCTGGAATATTTAATTGCCAATCGCAACCCTCCTGCAACCATGTTTCACTGATCGCCACAACATCATACTTCCAGATGTCAATCCAGGCTCTAAGCTCATCCACCTTTCTTACAATGCTCCTAGCATTAAAATATACACATTTAAGGGACCCATCATTTCTTATTCTCAGTTTATTTCTTTTCCCTTCTTTCTCTCCTACATATTGGGTCTGAGTGTTTCCCTTTTCTGCCTCCTGCCTCACACACTGCCTATTAGCTATCTGTGTTTGAGTCCCTCCCCCCAACCGTACTAGTTTAAAGTCTCCGCAGTTATTTTAGCAAATCTCCCCGCCAGGATATTGGTTCCCCTCGGGTTCAGATGCAACCCGTCCTTTTTGTACAGGTCATACTTCCCCCAGAAGAGGTCCCAATGATCCAGAAACTTGAAACCCTGCTCCCTGCACCAGTTCCTCAGCCACGTATTTATCCTCCACCTCACTCCATTCCTATTCTCACTATCGCGTGGCACAGGCAGTAAGCCTGAGATTATTACTTTGGAAGTCCTTTTTTTTAACTCTCTTCCTAGCCCCCTGAATTCTCCTTTCAGGACCTCTTCCCTTATCCTACCTATATTGTTGGTACCTATATGTACCACGACCTCTGGCTCCTCTCCCTCCCCTTTCAGGATATCCTGGACACGCTCAGACACATCCCGGACACCGGCACCAGGGAGGCAAACCACCATCCGGGTCTCCCGACTGCGTCCACAGAAACGCCTATCTGACCCCCTCACTATAGAGTCCCCTATTACTACTGCTCTCCTCTTCCTTTCCCTACCCTTCTGAGCATCAGGGCTGGACTGCTTGCCAGAGGCCCGGGCACCGTCGTTGCCCCCAGGTAGGCTGTCCCCCCCAACAGTACTTAAACAGGAGTACTTATTTCCAAGGGGTACAGCCACCGGGGTACTCCCTAGTCCCTGCCTCTGTTCCTTACCCCCCCTAACAGTGACCCACTTGTCTACCTCCCGTGGTCTAGGAGTGACCACCTCTCTGTAACTCCTATCTATAACCTCCTCACTCTCCCTGATCAGACGGAGGTCATCAATCTGCCGCTCCAGGTTCCTAATACGGTCCCTTAGGAGCCCCATCTCATCACACCTGGAGCAGATGTGGATGTCTGGAAGACTATCAGACTCCCAGATTCCCCACATCCGACACCCAGAACAAAAAACTGCCCTGGCAGTCATACTCTCCAAACAAAGCCCCGCGCTCGGTTACTAAACCTACCGCCCGGCCGCTACTCCAACCGCTCCAACCGCCCACCCAAAAGAACTGAGTGATCTCCTGGGAGAGGCGAATTAACGGTATAAAGTGATATTCAGGGCATGTGTTGTACATTGGACCAAACCACGTCAATTGACTTAAAACTGGACCTTGCATGTGAGCTTGATTGTAAGATTAAACCGAATTATTCATGATCAAGTCATTAACACGCATTTGGCATCCAAACGATACAAACAGATGCTCATTAATTTCCCACGCAATAATACATTTATTGTAACTCTAATCATGGGTAACTGACAACTCAAACTCAGGAGGTCTTTAGATTGAAAAATACCAGAAATTTATTCAAGGTCTTTAGATCTAGAAGATGCTGACTCAGAGATTACGCAAGAAAGTTTTACCATCCATATGCAATATGTAGGAAATGACAAAAAGTGGCGTTGTGCTTTCAGACACTTTCAGAGGTGTGTTCAACGAATTATTATGTTTTATAAATATTAATGTTGCAACTGTACTGAAACAAATTGACTAAAATGCATGTGGTGTGGACCATGGAGACCTTAGATGCTGAAATCTCAAGCAACAGACAATGTGCTGGAGAATCTCAGCGGACCAGGCAGCATCCGCGGAGGGAAATGAACAGTTGACGTATCCGCTCGTGACCCTTCACCTGGACTGAAAGGGTAGAGAGGAGATAGCCGGTGTAAAGCCCTCCATAACCTGGCCCCATCCTACCTGACTGACCTCCTCCACAGGCACACTCCCACCTGCACCCTCCGCTCTGCTGCTGCCAATCTCCTGTCACCCCCCATCCGGACCAAACTCAGATCCTGGGGGGACAGGGCTTTCTCCATCGCTGCTCCCACCCTCTGGAACTCACTACCCCAAACCGTCAGAGACTCCTCCACACTCACCACATTCAAAACATCACTGAAGTCTCACCTGTTCAGCACTGCCTTCAACCACTGACCGTCACCTCACCTTCTGTCTCCTTTTTCTGTTTGTTTACTTATTTATCTATTTATTCAATTCTCTATGTTCTAGAAATCCCTGTAAAGCGTCTTTGAGTGTTTGAAAAGCGCTATATAAATGTAATGCATTATTATTATTATTATTATTATTATTATTAAAGAGGTGAGGAGGTGTGGAAGAACAACAGAGGCTGGGAGGCAATAGTCAGAGCTCTGTATGTAAGAAGCAATGCAGATGCTGGTTTAAACCAAAGACAGACACAAAATGCTGGAGTATCTCAGCGGGACAGGCAGCATCTCTTGGGGAAAAGGAATAGGTGACGTTTCGGGTCGAGTTCCTTCTTCAGCTCTCTGTTTGTTTCTAGAACATAGATCTATTCACTACTAACACGGTCCTCCACTGAGAGAATGTGCTTACCTTCAACAATGTCTCTTTTGAATCTCCTACTTTCTACAGATCAGAGGTGTAGTCATGGGCCCTAACACAGATGTCTTTTTGTTGGCTACGTGGAGCAGTCTGTGTTAAAACCTACCCAGCACCATTCTCCAACTCGCTTGGCCACGACATCAATGATTGTATCAGTGCTGCCTCCTACAACAATGGTCCAATGGTCCAATGGTCCAATGGTCCAATGGTCCAATGGTCCAATGGTCCAACCAGTGTGGATCTCACCAACGTCATCAACATTGCCGCTGACTTCCACCCTGCCCTTAGGTTCTTGTGGATCTTGTTGACACTTCTCTCCCCTTTCTTGATCTCTCTGTCTCCATTTCAGGAGGCAAACTGAGATTTATTGCAAATCTATTGCCGGGTGAACAGTGACGAGAGTGGAGGGGGTTCTCAGAGCCGTCACCCGCGTGAGTCCCGGCGGTCGGTGAAGGAGGCGCCGCTGAGAACAACGAGGGACTGGCGGCGGGGGGGGGAGAAGGAAGAGTGACTATATTGAACGATCTTTACAGTGGGAATAAAACACAAGTGGCATTTTCTACAGAGTTAATTCACTGCAACACACCTTATCATATTCAATAGCTTATTATAAATTGTTGACAAAAAATGGATTCAAAATTGAGCAAAATAACAGAGTAACTGACATTTCATCTCATGGTAATCAAATGGCAAAGCAGGCCATGAATAATGCAATTCTGAGTTTTCTTCTGCTCTCTCCAATGAAGAATGTCATAATCCTCCGTGACGCCAGATGTTGGTTAGCTGTGCCATCTGCTGCTGGCTCATTGAGGTTCATTAGCTGAAGTGTCTTTTATTTTTGGAGGGTGTGCATTTTGCATTTCGAAACCAAGCTAATTAAAACCCTCAAGAATGAAGCCGTTTATTTATAGCAAGATACTATCAGTAGTAATTTGGAAAACAAGCTCATTTCTCCAATAAAGATGAATTATAACCCACCTCAACAAATCATTTATTCATTTGTCATATGTTTTCATGCTTGTTATCCAAATGTGTCTGGATGCCAAACTTTGGAAGGAACTAAAACAGACACTTCGAGAACTGGGAGAGAAGATGCTGTGATCCAAAAGTGCTTTAGGCACATTGGTCCTCATCAGTCTGAGTACTGAGGATAGACGTTGGGAGGTCACGTTGCAGTTATATAAGACGTTGGTGAGGCTGCATTTAGATTATTGGTTTCAATTCTGGGCACCATGATATAGGAAAAATGTTGTTAAGTTGGAAAGGGTGCAAGCTTTGGGGAGAGGTTGAGCAGGCTGGGGCTCTATTAACAGGAGCGTAGGAGGATAAGGGGTGATCTTATAGAGGTGTATAGAGGTGTATAAAATCATGAGAGGAATAGATTGGGTAGACGCACGGAGTCTCTTGCCCAGAGTGGGAGTTTCAAAACCCCGAGGGCATTAATGTAAGGTGAAGGGGGAATGATTTTATAGGGACCTGAGGGGTGACTTTTTCACGCTGAGAGTGGTGGATGTATGGAACAAGTTTCCAGTGGAGGTAGTTGAGGCAGGGACCATTGCAACGTTTAAGAAGCAATTAGACAGGTACATGGATAGGACAGGGTTAGAGGGGTATGGGCCAAACGTAGGCTGGTGTAGATGGAACACGTTGGTCGGTGTGGGCAAGTGTTTCCACTCTGTAAGGCTCCATGACTCTATGACTCCAAGTTGCAGGGGTTGTTCAACTGCAGGAAACCAACCAAAGGATGTGGATGCAGGACCATGGATATGTTTATGCTGATCTTGTGGCATTCTGTAACTGGGAAATGTGACATCCTTTCACTGTGGACACACAGGAGATGATTTGCTTTAAAACACTTTTGTTTACAGTACCTGTGGTGAAGAGACAGACGGAGACAAAGTTGATCAGGGAGGTTGCTCGAGTGAAGCATTACCCTCTAACACCGCAGCCCTGTCTTTCCCACTGCCCTCCATTAGCCTGCCCGGCCTCAGTTACATGATGCAAGGGCAATACCAATCCAAGCTCCACTTCCCCAACCCTCAAGGGTGGTTTGCCCCAGGTTTTTATACTGAGAATTGTTGCCACTGTAAACACATGAGAGAGGAGTGGAAATGCTCATCAGATCAGGCAGCATCTGTTGTGAGTGAAATAGTCAGTGTACCCTCTGTTAGAGAAGTACTGGTTCAATGGTTTCTTCATTATCACATTTACCAAGGTGCAGTGAAAAACGTTTTTTTGCGTACAGATTAGCAAGATTATCACCTTACGTAATAAGCACCATATCCCGTTAGTCCAGAATGTACAGATCAGCCCACTGAGTCCATATGCAAGTCCATGCACTGAGGTGGAATTTTAGTTTAGTTTAGTTTAGAGATACAGCACGGAAACAGGCCCTTCGGCCCACCGAGGACGCGTCGATTAGCACGGTGATGTGCTGACATTTTATTTCAAGCTTTCAGCATCTGCAGTATTTTATTTCTCATTTACTACACTGTGAAGGTGACAGTGGTGACTCCTTGCAATGGCTGCAAGAAGCAATGGGAAGGTAAAAGCCATCTAATTCCACAGAACTACTTTCCCTGGAACTTGCTGGAGACACTGTGAGGATCCAGTTTTGCTGCATTATCCTGACTTTGGCCACCATTACGTTGTTGAATCTTCAAGGAACAGATCACCACAAGGTAGGTAGTCAAGAAGGAAGAGTATTTGGCCTGAGCAGCTCAACATCCAGGTGATGGTCAACCTTCTGCAGAGAGAAGCTCGTCTGTGTTGGTTTGGCCATTATCACCAAATGCCTCTTTCTTGGACACTCATCAAATTACGTTGTGATGCTTCGGATGCCCAGGGTGAGGTTGTAATGGAGTAACGTGGCTGTGTGTACAGGTAAAGACATAATAATAATAATAATAATAATAATAATAATAATACATTTTATTTGTCATATGTAGGTTGGCACAAGGTCAACGATACAATTAAATGTATTTGACAAGACAACGGGTCACCTCAACAGTAATATTCCAAGGATAAATAAGATTTTAAAAATGACATTAGTAAGGTAAAAAGACAATATTTAAAAAAGTTAAAAAGACAATATTAAAAAATAATCAACATATATGATGTGAAATGTGTTTATGAGTTCAGAAGCCTGATGGCCTGATGGTAGAAACTGTTCTTAAGTCTGGTGGTACGTGCAGCCATACTCCTGTATCGTCTGCCTGATGGTAACAAGGAGAACAGCCTGCGTGCTGGGTGGCTGTGGTCCTTGATGATGCTGCGTGCCTTCCGCAGGCACCGCCAGTAGAAAATGTCCAGAACGGCCGGGAGACAGTTGCCAGTGATGTGCTGTGCCGTCTTCACCACTAACTCTCTGTAGTGATTTGTGGCTGTGGGCAGAACAGTTCCCGTACCAGACTGTAATGCAGCCCGTCAGCAGGCTCTCGATGGTGCATCTGTAGAAGTTTGTGAGGATGCTGGCGTTCATGCCAAACTTCCTCAGTCTTCTCAGGAAAAAGAGTCACTGGTGGGCCTTCTTTGTTATTGTGTCCGTGTGCAGTGTCCAGGAAAGGTCCTCAGGGATGTGCACACCGAGGAACTTAAAGCCTCTGACCCTTTCAACCTCAGCATCACCGGTGTGGATGGGGAGATGTCCACTCCCCTGCTGTCTCCTGTAGTCCACCATCATCTCTTTAGTTATGCTGACATTGAGAGAGAGGTTATTTTCTGGCACCAGCTGTTTAGTGCCTTTACCTCCTCTCTGTAGACAAAGGCTATTCTGTACAACAATTAATTGCAAACAGTAATTATTGATTCCAGTTATTGTGCTGCAGAGGAGATGCCATGTTGCTCCATGTTGCAGAGTCTTGAACCTGAAACACTCAAGTTTTACCTTTCCCCACAGATGCTGCCAGAGCTGCTGGGTGATTAATTGAACGATACAGCATGGAAACAGGCCCATCAGCCCACCGAGTCCACGCCGACCATCGTTCACTCGTTCACACTAGTTCTATGTTCCTCATCCACTCATCATTTCTACCCCAGCCACACTTTCTGTCCATTCCTCCCACACCGTCACCCAGTCCCTTTCCCTTCCTCCACCTGCCCCTTCCACTCATCCCCCACTCTTCCCAATGCCGGCTCCGCCATTCTTCTTTCCCCTCCCGTCCCCCTTTGCCCGCCATCCTTCCTTCTTTCTACATTTCACACACCACATTCCTTTCTTACCAGATGCTACCAGTTAGATACAGCGTGGAAACTGGCCCTTTGGCCCAACTTGCCCACACTGGCCAACATGTCCCAGCTACACTAGTCCCACCTGCCCGCGTTGGTCCATATCCCTCTAAACCTGTCCTATCCATGTACCTGTCTAACTGTTTCTTAAACGTTGGGATAGTCCCTGCATCAACTGCCCCCTCTGGCAATTTGTTCCATACACCCACCACTCTTTGTCTTCTCCACTTATCACCTGCAGCCTCAGTTACCACATGCACCCTTCTCTCCACCGGCTGACTCACCTGCCGACCAATCCCTTCTCACCTAGATCCACCCATCACCTGCCAGCTCTTGCCCCACCCCTCCCCCTCACTGCTTTCTCCCAGCTATTTCCTCTCTACTCCATCAGAAGGGTCCCGACCTGAAATATCGTCCGTCCATTTCCCTCCACAGATGCTACCGGAGCCGCCGTGTGCCGCTAGCAGTCTCATTTTCCTTCTGGATTGCAGCGTCTGCAGCTTTGTGTCTCCAGATTCCGTGTGAGCTCCTTCAGAGCTCAGCAAGAGAAACTGCCCCTGCTGCCCCTGATGCCCCTGCTGCCCCTGCCCCTGCCCCTGATGCCCCTGCCCCTGCCCCTGCCCCAGCCCCTGCCCCTGCCCCTGCCCCTGATGCCCCTGCTGCCCCTGCCCCTGCCCCTGCTGCCCCTGCCCCTGCCCCTGCTGCCCCTGCTGCCCCTGCTGCCCCTGCTGCCCCTGCTGCCCCTGCTGCCCCTGCCCCTGCCCCTGCTGCCCCTGCCCCTGCTGCCCCTGCCCCTGCCCCTGCCCCTGCCCCTGCCCCTGCCCCTGCCCCTGCCCCTGCCCCTGCCCCTGCTGCCCCTGCTGCCCCTGCCCCTGCCCCTGCCCCTGCCCCTGCCCCTGCTGCCCCTGCTGCCCCTGCTGCCCCTGCCCCTGCCCCTGCCCCTGCCCCTGCTGCCCCTGCTGCCCCTGCTGCCCCTGCTGCCCCTGCTGCCCCTGCTGCCCCTGCCCCTGCTGCCCCTGCTGCCCCTGCTGCCCCTGCTGCCCCTGCTGCCCCTGCTGCCCCTGCCCCTGCTGCCCCTGCTGCCCCTGCTGCCCCTGATGCCCCTGCTGCCCCTGCTGCCCCTGCTGCCCCTGCTGCCCCTGCTGCCCCTGCTGCCCCTGCTGCCCCTGATGCCCCTGCTGCCCCTGATTGTGGCTTCACTGTGAAGTCTCACAGCCCAGCCCAGTAGCAAAGTGCTCATTTTTTATATAATTAGACCATCAGTCAATAGGACACAAGGCAAAGAGCACCTTATTTTCCTGGAAATTATTCGTGAGTAGGGTGTTCTACAGTCAGCCCTTTCCAAACCCTCTTCTGGTCACTCCCACTAGTAGAATGAGTGGGCAAGATTGCCTGTGGCATAAATTAACTAACTATCGAGTTCAGCTGGCCTTTGTTGACACAATAAGAATGTGAATGACTGACATGTTGAACAGGTACTTTGGATCTGTCTTCACTAAGGAAGATACAAATAATCTCCCAGAATTAACATCTAGTGGCCAGAGATCCTAGGATGACGGAGGAACTGAAGGAAATTCACATTAGGCAGGAAATGGTGTTGGGTAGACTGTTGGGACTGAAGGCTGATAAATCCCCAGGGCCTGATGGTCTGTATCCCAGGGTACTTAAGGAGGTGGCTCTAGAAATCATGGACGCATTGGTGATGATTTTCCAATGTTCTATAGATTCAGGATCAGTTCCTGTGGATTGGAGGGTAGCTAATGTTATCCCACTTTTTAAGAAAGAAAACAGGAGATTATAGACCAGTTAGTCTGACATCAGTGATGGGGAAGATGCTGGAGTCAATTATAAAAGACGAAATTGCGGAGCATTTGGATAGCAGTAACGGGATCATGGATTTCGCATGGATTTCCAAAGGGAAAATCATGCTTGACTAATCTTCTGGAATTTTTTGAGGATGTAACTAGGAAAATGGACAAGGGAGAGCCAGTGGATGTGGTGTACCTGGACTTTCAGAAAGCTTTCGACAAGGTCCCACATAGGAGATTAGTGGGGAAAATTAGAGGACATGGTATTGAGGGTAGGGTACTGACATGGATAGAAAATTGGTTGGCAGACAGAAAGCAAAGATGGGTCCCTTTCAGAATGGCAGGCAGTGACTAATGGGGTACCCCAAGGCTCGGTGCTGGGACCGCAGCTATTTACAATATACATTAATGACTTGGATGAAGGGATTAAATGTAACATTAGCAAATTTGCAGATGATACAAAGCTGGGTGGTAGTGTGAACTGTGAGGAAGATGCTATGAGGTTGCAGGGTGACTTTGACAGGTTGTGTGAGTGGACAGATGCATGGCAGATGCAGTTTAATGTGGATAAGTGTGAGGTTATCCACTTTGGTGGTAAGAATAGGAAGGCAGATTATTATCTGAATGGTGTCAAGTTAGGAAAGGGGGACGTACAACGAGATCTGGGTGTCCTAGTGCACTGAAAGGAAGCATGCAGGTACAGCAGGCAGTGAAGAAAGCCAATGGAATGTTGGCCTTCATAACAAGAGGAGTTGAGTATAGGAGCAAAGAGGTCCTTCTGCAGTTGTACAGGGCCCTAGTGAGACCGCACCTGGAGTACTGTGTGCAGTTTTGGTCTCCAAATTTGAGGAAGGATATTCTTGCTCTTGAGGGCGTGCAGCGTAGGTTCACTAGGTTAATTCCCGGAATGGCGGGACTATCGTATGTTGAAAGACTGGAGCGATTAGGCTTGTATACACTGGAATTTAGAAGGATGAGAGGGGATCTTATTGAAACATATAAAATTATTAAGGGATTGGACACGTTAGAGGCAGGAAATAAGTTCCCAATGTTGGGGGAGTCCAGAACCAGGGGCCACAGTTTAAGAATAAGGGGTAGGCCATTTAGAACGGAGATGAGGAAAAACTTTTTCAGTCAGAGAGTTGTAAATCTGTGGAATTCTCTGCCTCAGAAGGCAGTGGAGGCCATTTCTCTGAATGCTTTCAAGAGAGAGCTGGATAGAGCTCTTAACGATAGCGGAGTCAGGGGGTATGGGGAGAAGGCAGAAACGGGGTACTGATTGAGAATGATCAGCCATGATCACATTGAATGGTGGTGCTGGGTCAAAGGGCCGAATGGCCTCCGCCTGCACCTATTGTCTATTGTCTATAATGCAAGAATCTATACTTAATAAAGGAAAAAGACAAAGTCTCCACCACATTTTATTTCTTATAGATAAATAAGTCTTTACTTACACACACAAATGGAAATTCATGCACATACAGTAAATAAACCATTTGTCTCTTCCATCCAGAGAGGATAATGCCTTGTGACAGACAGGACCATCGCCAGGATTATTTAGTAAAGCACGTTATTGCTGCCAAATGTAAAGCCAGTCAGATGGTTCACACTGCCACCCAGAGACGGCTTTGGAACATGTATCCAACAACTGTATCGGTAAATGAATCTACTCACATGAAAACTTCAGGGTGGCACAGTGGCACAACAGTAGTTCTGCTGCCTTACAGCGCCAGAGACATGGGTTCGATCCTGACCTTGGATGCTGTCTGTGGAGTTTGTACATTCTCCCTCTGACCATGGTTTTTCTCCGGGTGTCCAATTAACTCCCATATTCCAAGGACGTGCAAGTTTGTAGGTTAACTGGCCTCTGTAAATTATAGAACTAATGTATGGGGTTCGCTGGTTGGTGTGGACTCGGTGGGCCAAAGAGCCTGTTTCCACGCTGTATTTCTAAAACTAAAAAACTAAAACTAAAACTGTCTACAGAGGTTTAGCAAGGATTTAATGATCAGAATTGCTGATGTAGGTCAACGTGTGTTGATTAAGTAAAACCTGATGGTAACAGAATCACAGAAGGATTGGTTCTCAATAAATGAGCTACAGAGAGGATCACACACTTTTTAAATCAAATTTGCACCTTGCTTTCTTCTATAGCAATAAGCACCTTAAGATATTTAGAAAAATATAGAAAGAAACATAGAAAAAATAGGTGCAGTTGTAGGCCATTCGGCCCTTCGAGCCAGCACCGCCAATCAATATGATCATGGCTGATCATCTAAAATCAGTTTCCCATTCCTGCTTTCTCCCCATATCCCTTGATTCCTTTAGCCCTAAGAGCTAAATCTAACTCTCTCTTGAAAACATCCAGTGAATTGGCCTCCACTGCCTTCTGTGGCAGAGAATTCCACAGATTCACAACTCTCTGGGTGAAGGAGTTTTTCCTCATCTCCATCCTAAATGGCCTACCCCTTATTCTTAAACTGTGACCCCTGGTTCTGGACTCCCCCAACATCGGGAACATTTTTCCTGCATCTAGCCTGTCCAATCCTTTAAGAATTTTATAGCCAGACAATTTTTGGAGTTCTTCCATGCGGTCTTTAAATCTTTGCCATTGTATCCCCACCGTCAAGCCTTTAAGTATAAGTATAATTTGCCGGTCTATCCTGGCCAATTCACGTCTCGTACATTCAAAGTCTCCTTTCTTAAGTTCAGGACCCTCGTCTCTGAATTAACCGTGTCACTCTCCATCCTAATGCAGAATTCCACCATATTATGGTCACTGTTGCCCAAGGGGCTTTGCACAAGATCGCTAACTAATCCTTCCTCATTACACAATACCCAGTCTAGGATGGCCTGTCCTCTAGTCGGTTCTTCTACATATTGGTTTAAAAAACTATCCCGTATACATTCCAGGAAATCCTCCTCCTCAGTGCTGCTACCAATTTGGTTGGCTCAATATATATGTAGATTATACCCATGATAACGGCTGTACCTTTGCTACACGCATCCCTAATTTCCTGCTTGATGCTATCCCCAACCCCCCTACTGCTGTTTGGTGGTCTGTGTACAACTCCAACAAGCGTTTTCTGCCCATGGCTATTTCGCAGTTCTACCCATACAGATTCTACAGCATCCGAGCTAATGTCTCTCCTTGTTATTGCATTAATCTCCTCTTTAACCAGCAATGCCACCCCACCTCCTCTTCCTTTCACGTTCCAAAGATGTACAGGTTTGTAGCTTCTGTACAATTGTAAATTGACCCTGGTGTGTGCAGGATAGTGTGTAGGCGGAGATTCAAATCGACGTGGACTTGGTGGGCCGAAGGGCCCGTTTCTTCGCTGTATCTCTAAAGTAAACTAGTCAACATCTCCTCGGCATAAGGAGATGCAAATGTTGATCTCAAGTGTCTGTCCTCACGGATGCTTTAAAATGTCAGAGTGGAATGGACAAAACCCACTTACTGTGTGACGTTTGTGAAGCATTGACATTCTATTGCCTCCTCTGTCAACCTTCAATGTTAAAAAGGATTTTGTTTTGTTCATTTGACTGTTCTAGGATAGAGATAACAAGTGTGGTTCCATGTAGAAAACATTTTAAAACCGACACTAGGATAATAGATAAGCATTCTATATCGGGAAAGGATGCTTTGAAATTTAAATTTTCAGTTGCAGATACTGAACGAACATAAATACATACATTTCTTGATAAGGGAATTATATTGTTGTTTGAAAAGAATATTCAAGGCCGTTGGAGTCCTGCAGGAAAATGAAATCAGATTAAGTTGTTCCCACACTGTAAAATGTTATTGACAGGCAAAATAGCCTGCGGCCATTCCATTAAATCCTGTGAAATCGACTAAACCTGCTTACACTGAGGCAGTGTATAAAATTAATGTAATGGCTGACATTCCTGAGATGTCACTTCTGTAATACATTCATCAAAGTTCCATTAACAACTATTCCACACTGTAATCGGGCAATTTACAGAAATAATGCTCACTATTCCCCAACAGCATAGTGTACAGCTTCAAACCAGCATTGCCAACGGTGCCAAAAGGAATGACATCTCGTCAGCTCCAAACTTCCAATGGAGCTTGACACTAAGTATCTCGCAGTGATTAATTACTCTTACAAAATAAAATAGGGAACTACAATTAAAGCTATAAAGGCAGAAATTTTAAAAATGCAGATTTATAAAAGGAGTATGAAGACCGTTAAAAGTGTGAATACACCTCACTTTCTAACCTGTATAATATATTTTTTTAGGAGAAGGAATGGGTGACGTTTCGGGTCGAGACCCAAAGAAGAAGGGTCACCCATCCCTTCTCTCCAGAGATGCTGCCTGTCCCGCTGAGTTACTCCAACATTTTGTGTCTGTCTTCAGTGTAAACCAACATCCCCAGTCCCTTCCTACTTGTATATTTTTAATGTGATCAGGGTGGGGGAGATCAATAAAACCTACAGCAGCACAATGTCAGGGAATGAGGATCAATACTGGGCGGTGGTGCAACTGGTAGAGCTGTTGCCACACAGCACCAGAGACCCAGGTTTGATCCAGCCCATGGATGCTGCCTGTATGGAGTTTGCATGTTCTCCCTGTGACCGCACAGGTTTCCTCCGGCTACTCCGGCTCCCACCCACATCTCAAGGTAATTTAATTGGCCTCTGTGAATTGCCCCTTGTGTGTGGGGATAACATCGAGCGAGAGTGAATGGGTAATCGATGGTCGGTGTGGACGGTGGGCCGAAGGGCCTGTTTCCATCTTGTATATGTCATTCAACCTGATCGTCCTTATTGGCCGACATTCAACACTGCTCCCTCTTCAATTAATTCATTTTGAATGGATCATCTTGGCCACAAAAACTAGAGGAATCTAGTGCTGCTATCTCAATTTCATTATACGTGGGTTGTTTCTATAATGACAATAATGTAGTACCTCTCCACTGTAAAAGAAGCTGAACGATCTAGTGTCATTGTTTCCACACAGTGATACAGTGTGGAAACAGGCCCTTGGGCCCAACTTGCCCACACTGGCCAACATGGCCCAGCTACATTAGTCCCACCTGCCAGCATTTGTTCCATATTCCTCCAAACCTGTCCTATCCATATGCCTGTCTAACTGTTTCTTAGATGTTGGATAGTCCCTGCCTCAACTACCTCCTCTGACAGCTTGTTCCATACACCCAGCACCCTTTATGTAAAAAAGTTACCCCTCAGATTCCTATTAAATCTTTTCCCCTTCACCTTAAACTTATGTTCTCTGGTTCTCGATTCACCTACTCTGGGCAAGAGACTCCGTGCATCTACCCGATCTATTCCTCTCATAATTTTATACACCTCTATAAGATCACCCCTCAACCTCCTGCACTCCAATGAATAGAGTCCTAGCCTACTCAACCTCTGCCTATAGTTCAGACCCTCTAGTCCTGGCAACATCCTCGTAAAATTTGACGAATGGGTTCCACAAAGCAACAGAATGCTCATGTATTTAGGACACTCTAAAAGTCTAAAGACTCCATATTTCACGCATGAGTGATCAAGCTAATCAGAGATATTTATTCACAAAATGCTGGAGTAACTCAGCAGGTCAGGCAGCATCTCGGGAGAGAAGTAATGGGTGACGTTTCGTGTTGAGACCCTTCTTCAGACTGATGTCAGGGGGGCGGGACAAAGGAAGGATATAGGTGGAGACAGGAAGATAGTGGGAGATCTGGGAAAGGGGGAGGGGAAGAGAGGGACAGAGGAACTATCTAAAGTTGGAGAAGTCGATGTTCATACCACTGGGCTGCAAGCTGCCCAGGCGAAATATGAGGTGCTGTTCCTCCAATTTCCGGTGGGCCTCACTATGGCACTGGAGGAGGCCCATGACAGAAAGGTCAGACTGGGAGTGGGAGGGGGAGTTGAAGTGCTCGGCCACCGGGAACATGCTCTCTCACTGCTCCCCCTCTGTGTGCTCCACTAAGCTAATCAGAGAGTTTCCTTACTGAAGAGATTTTACAAAGTGCTATTTATTTTGTTTCAGCAATGCAACCAACTTAATAGGAAAAGTAATCTTCACACTTGAAAACACAATCCCTTCTTTAGTTTCTCAACTGAGTGCCACTTCAATTTGAACAGCAGACAAACACACCTTCTAATAGAGTGAAACTGCGTCATTCTCAGAATAAAGAAATGGGAAATACAACACTGTAAAATTAATTCATTAGCACCTGCACTGATGTGAGCTTTTTAATTCATTAATAAATATATATATATATATATATATATACATGTAAATATTTCATGCACAGGTGGCATTTGAAATGGGAGCAATGCAGTACAAGCTAACCAAATCCATATTGCATAAGACCAAAAATAAGTGATCTACCCCATCTCTCACCAATAGGGCAGCACAGTGGCGCAGTGGTAGAGTTGTTGCCTTACAGCGCTAGAGACCCGGGTTCAATCCTGACTACGGGTGCTGTCAGTACGGAGTTTGTATGT